>NW_026729038.1:237500-261897 GCF_030272615.1 Cryptomeria japonica | reverse complement strand
ATTTCAATTAGAAAGAAAAATTGAAATAGATTATGGCCTGTATTTAAATTAACCACAACACCATAAATGAGCTCACTCATAATTATATTATTAATAATATCCCAATTCTTAAGACCCACACGAAAAATATTCTATATTTCCTTGGTATACAAACATTAAAAAAATACTTAATTGACTCAAATTTCATGCAGATTAAGCATAATTCAATATCAGAATTCTTCATTTTATAAGGTAATTTATGTAAAATATAGAGCCATTTGAAAAAAGCCTTTTTAGGCTCCAGGATATTAGACTAGATTTTCTTAAAGATACCTTGCCATTTTTTATGATTAAGATTAGTATTCCAACAATAGTTAAGGTACTCAAAAATAAAATAATCACTTGATGTAGACCTATAAATGACTTTTGTTCCCTCACATTTGAGGCAATTATAACTATCTAGTTCATCAATATAGATAATAGGGAGAGAAAGCTCCTTACAAGCTATTCTCACAATGGAGTAGGTTCTCCAATTGGTAGAGGGAAGATGTAACATTGTAAATTGCACCCTGTGAAATTCCACATCACATAAGTGCCTTTACTTTAAGTTGATTGGAATCATTCATTTCTTATTTGTCTTTTTTCTCACATGGATTGCCTTGTCATCTTAGAATCTAGCCTTTTATCGACCATACTGACCATTTGACTAATGGACTCTAGTGCGTTGCAGAGATGTTCATGCACCATGCTAGTGTCCTGTCAATATCTCAGTCCACAAGTGGCCATTTGAGCATTATGCCTGTTCTTGGAAGAGTTCATAACGCCTTTGTCCATGGCCACATATGTTAGGATTCTTCCTGGGGGTCTATATCTTATGCATTTTAGATTATTTTTCAGACTTCTTGATCACTTGGTGAATCTCTCAAACTCTTGGCATGTTTTATACACCTATCTTACATATCTTATAGGTTTTCTATTCAGTATCCACCATTATCACAACCTTTGGAGAGCTCTTGGAACTCAACTCTATTCATCTAGGTGATAATTCTTTGAGTGCTAAAGGGGAGTTCTCTCTCTCTCTCTCTCTCTCTCTCTCTCTCTCTCTCTCTCTCTCTCTCTCTCTCTCTCTCTCTCTCTCTCTCTCTCTCTCTCTCTCTCTCTCTCTCTCTCTCTCTCTCATATGTATTGTATTTATCTAGAATATTAATTATTCTATCTATTTTGTGTGAAGGTTTTTGATAGAGAGAAATAGCTCACCTTGCTAGAGGCTTCAATCATGGATTGATTTTAAGCTTCCTTTAATTTCTTTCACCCTCTTTTAACTGTTTGTATTTCATACCTTCTATTTTATTTATTGCAACATTGTTATTTTAGTTATATTGTTGTGTTTGTATCTATTGTACGGTCTCTATACTTTTTCTATACAAGATGTTAGTGTGTTGTGTTGGTGTCCTTGTTCTACACATTTGTCCTGAAGATAGAGACTTAGCAAAGTCATCTAGAGGCTTCTATTGATGATTTTTCTGGCTACCCTTAACCCTAAGAGAGATTATGAGAACTTAAACCATGGGATTGAAAAATCTAGGCTAGATAATTGACTCTATTTAGAGATCAAGGACAATAAAACACAACATTAACAATGCTAAACAAGCCTTCTTTACTTTGATCTCCACTAAACTTAGGAGGGTATTCCCAATTCATAGGTTTATACAATATCATCAACTTATCCCTAAACTGCCACTGTAAATTGCTACTGGTGGATAATTCTCAGGTTCGTGAATAATGGATGTTTATAATTTACCATCACCCATTACCCATTACTAATTCCATTTCCTTCAAATTGCCACTAAGAACAATAAATTGTGCATCTCTTAAAACATATGAGGGAATAATAGAAATACACTTTCAAACTTATCCTCTAGGACCTTTATTGTCCACAAAGATGCAACATTTGAAATAAATTAAATAAGATAGTAAAGAGTAGGGAAGGAAAAAATATTTTGATTATTTGATGTGTTTCAAAACAAATCCTTGACAACTTCAACAGACCAATGTCTATTCCTAGGGCTAGAGTCAAATCCTAGGTTACGAATCCAAACCCAAATAATATATTACTTCAAATTAGTGAGCCTTTTGAACATTAATGTCTAACATTAACACAACTCCTTCTGTTATTTCCTAAACCATTATTATAGATCCTTAATATATTTTTAGATTCACTATGACTTGCAGATAGACTTTAATTCCTTCCTTTAAGGAAACCCATTCACAAGGTTACACATTGATAGGGAAATTGTCTAGACAAATCAAAATATCCTTAACATTATGATTCGTATGAAATCTGAAAATACAAATGGAGACAATCTCTACAACAATTTAGCAATCTTCTCATGAACTAATTGAAACTATTGAGAAATTTGTGCATTCATTCACTATGAAATCATCAAAGCACTAGACTATACACAACTCTATTCTACTTGCCCAAAAAATGAGAAAATTCAAAACCCCCTTTCTACGACCATGGTATTCCTTTTATAACTATAAGGAATGCAAAAAGCTAATGATCGTTTACATGTGGCAATTTTTGCTTGCTATACATCCACTCCCAAGAGAATATTCCCCAATCAAAGACTCATTACCTCTACTTTATTGTCAAGCAAAACCGTCAGACCTCTCTAGAAAGATACATGAAAGATTTGGTGCACAAAACAAAAAGCTCCTGGAGAAACAAACCACCTTTTTGAGCCATGCCACTATCACACATTTGTGACACTTAGTGCAGAGAGTCACCAGGATGCAAGATTCTCACTGCATCTTCTAGTAGGGGAGAACTTTAAGAGTTATAATCAGGCAGACATGCCCAGATCGAAACCCACATTCTTTGTGCTCTCACACAGTACTCTTTCCATAGTCCAACTTTCATGGGGAGGAGACGACAACTGGCAGAGAGATTGGAATTATTTACAATTGCAGCCGAAGGTGACAACTATGCTCAAGCCTTTTAATATCCCGCTGACTACCTTTGGCAATTTTAATTTACCCCTTTGGCTATAAGGTAAATTGTCTTTCTACTTCATGTTGAAGCTTATGCATATCTTCTATGACCTAATTCTTTTAACTTCATTGAGCCACCTTTCCTTATGAAAAAATATAGCTTCACTCTTCATTCACTTCATCTCGCAACCTCTAAAGGCAAAAGAAAGAACACCTCATAACAGAAATGATCTATTTTCAAGACTTGATGATAAACACATACCTCATGACTTAATGAGGCAACTTATGCATAATATAACCACCATATATTGAGGAATAATGACTAGAAGTGATTGATTTTCATTCTCACTTAACTTTTTCTTCCATTTTAAAATTCAAAGTGACTACAAGAGAATATCAAGTCTACACACTATTTTAATTTTGATTTATCCTAATACTGCATCAATCCATGTGAATTATACCTTTATGCTTTTTTCAAATATAGAATACCATAGAAAACATTTTTTTCTTCTCAAATGGTAGCCATAATTTAAAAATTTGTACATGACTCACCAATTTTGAAATCCCTTGCATCGACATTCTTGGGATTTTGAAGATTTATTGGGATACACTTGGATTTTTGGTGGCAGGGTTAATGATCCTTGCTTGTCATCTATCATTGAGACTTTATGCTAGTTTATTACTCCGCATTGATTGTCAATTGCTTAGTGCCTCATGATTCTTTCCCTAATTCAGACACTCCACCACTTTCCCATTGTGTTAGACGACATGAATTCATGCAACGAAAAAGAAGATGAAATGATGTCAAACTTATGGGATCACCTTATCATAATCACCTTCTAGATGGATGAAATGACTTTATTGTTTTGATTAAGTAAAAGCAGGTATTTGAAAGGTACCCGAACCTTGAACAAACCAGGAGAGAGAACTGCTAAAAAAAGTGCCTGGTCACTTCAAAAAACAAAATGAACCCACCGAAAGGGATCAACTAAACACAACATTACATAATAAAGTATCTCGGTACAAACAGAAAAAGGAAAGCATAAAGACAACAAAGAGACCTAACCAGGGACAACAACAAAAACTAAATACTATTCATAATTTCCTCAGTGTGAACAACCATTTGTTTCAAGTTGTTCGCTGAGGTCTTCAGATCCTCCAGCTCACAACCTTCGATCTGACCTTTTTTCTTTGTGTTCGCTCTGGTCCTCCTTTCATGCCCTTTCTTGTTTGACTGCTCTTTATCACCATCCTTTTCTGCATCATTCTCAAACCTGTTAATAAGGATGTTCATGTTGTCCACCGAGGATTTGAGGATTTGGAAATTTTGGTCGGCTATCTTCTTTACATTGAGCTCCAGCTTGTCAATTCTGGTGCTGAAATATTTCATTTTGTTTTCCATTTCCTCAGGATCTCCCATCTGGTTGACCTTTTTCTCCGTTACCATAATTTTTCCAACCATACATTCAATAGCTTGTGCATTATGCAGAATGACTACCAATTCTTTAACATGTTCCGCCAAGGGCTTGTCACCAACTGTAATTCTTGCAATGGCCTATGTATCGGTTTTCAAACTATTAACATCCTTCACCATAGCAGAAATGGTCTCATAGAAGGTCTTAACAGTGTCTTTGTCACCATTGTCACTTTTATCCCCTTTTTCCTCCTTATGCAGATTTGTGGTATTCACGGTCTCCAAATTATCCATCACCAGGTTACCCTGTCCTTCTTTATCCTGACTATCAACCACCTTGTTTTCTTCAGCCTCCTCTTCTGATTCAATTTGAACATGATTGAAGTCAGAATTGTTCCCCTTTTTAATGTTCTTTTTCTGAGCCTTTTTTCCAGTGGTTTTTCCTTTCCTTTTTTTAGCAGATTTTTCCTCAACGGATTCAGTTGCAGAGTCTGATGTATCAAAGTCCACAATAATCCTCCTTTTCTTGGCCCTAATCCTCCCTTTCTTGCTAGTTTCCTCTGACTCTCCCTCAGTTTTCAAGTCAAAATTAAAACCACTATCCTTACTTTCTGTAGTTTCATCTCTAGCATTTTTGCCTTTGATAGGCTTTTCAATGCACTTCCCCTTTAGCATTTTATAAACTAGGACCATAAGCCCCTGGTGGAGGGCATGATCACCTTTAGGATCCCTCTGGATTTCCTTTATAGTATGATCCATAGAACAGGCTAGGTAATAGGGAAGGCTAACCCTTTCTCCATGACGAAAATGATTAAGAAGAATGAAGTGATGCCCGTAGGCCCTGGTAAACCTACCGTCTAAGGTAATGTATTCAATAGAAGCGAAAAGAACGAACCTCCAAGGCCTGCAAATTCTCTTTGGGGAGTGGTAGGAATTGTCAATTTTGATCATCTTTCGCCTCTCTCCATTCATAACTGGAAACTTGTCTGCATCTTTGTCAGATATTCCTCTGTCCCTATAAAATTTCATACTCTTAGTAGACATCCCCGTGGCCTCGGTAATAACCTCTTCATCGACATTCATCATCTGTGAACCAATTAGAATTTTTCTATTTTTCTAGTTCTTGATGAAGTAAGAAGTAATTGTGGGGTCTTTCCCACTTAGTTGTTCCATGAAAACATTCATTCCTCCCTGCTGGAGGATATCCCAGACTTCATCATTCTTTCTCCAGTCCGAGCAGGAAGCAGGTTCAAATCTCTTCTTGTTACCTCCCATTTTTCCAACTCCTTCCTTGCAATTCCTTTTCTCGATTTGATCACTTCCCCTCTGGTTTCTATGGTTATTCTTTGAGAGTGCCCAGAATCTATGCCAATTAATTATGATAAGACACCTATTTAAAAGTTCATTATCTTCAAACGAGCCCTACACTAAAAAAGGTGGAAAGGTCATTAGAAATAATGATTAAAAGTACCACATTGCCTTGTATAGCTTCGGTCTTGATTGAGCAAGGATTTCATTTCGCTTGCAATCTCCATTTCACCATAATTAGTAATGATGTCTCCCGATTGGCAAGCCAAGTTGGCAGCCTAGTCAGCACAAGAGTTGGCCTCCCTGTAAACATGTGTAAAAACACACATGTCAAACTCTTCGCTAATTTTCCTAGTAGCTTTAATAGCATTACTAATAGACCAAGACAACGGGAATTTCATATTTAAATAGTTGATAATATTTAAGGAATCTCCTTCACACCAAACTTTAGTACATTTGGCTTCCTTTGCAAGGATCATCCCATGATAGGCCGCCATGGCTTCAGCTACATGATTGGTTTGATTTCCTATGGGTATACAATTAATGATTTTACATATTCCCCATTCATCCCTTAGGACCACTCCACATCTAGCAACCCCTGAGTTACCCTTAGAGGCCCCGTCAAAATTGATTTTCATCCATCCTCCGGGCGGGCTGATCCATCTCACTCCCTCTCTAGGGTTGCTCTGAACACTCTCTTGAGCCTTTAGTCTCCACTTTTTATAGATACATTGATCCTCCTTAGTGTGAGGATTATCCAAACCACCTATGATATTCAGATTTTCCCTTATGCTTCTTCTTATTTTTTCAAACACAATTTTAGCCTTAGTAGTCTTTTCCCTGAAAATCCTATCATTTCTCTCTTTCCAAAGACCCCAACACATGTGGGGTAAAGCAATTTTCCATAATAAGGTTGTAGTTTTGTTTTTTGAAGGATGATGCCAAGACTTGAAAATTTCTTGAATCGAATTAGGGAAGCTCCAACTAATATTGAATTGATCTAGATAGCTTCCCCAAACATCAGCAAAGAAGGGATAGTGGAAGAGCATATGATTTATTGTCTCCTCATTCTGCTTGCAGAGAATACAGAAACTAGGCATGCTGACAACTCTTTTTCTGATATTCTCAGTAGTGAGAATTTTGTCTTGAAGGGCTATCCAAAAGAAAATATTGATTTTGGGTATGAGGCCTTTCACCCAAGCTTTGGCCCAGCAAGGACTTTTCATGTTCTTGAATTATTGATGATATGGAGAAGTCACTGAAAAAGTACCACTAGCTGTGAGTTTCCAAATTATTTGATATTCTTCTTCAATCCTCACCATAGAGTTCATAACTTTGTTCAAACTACCTAAAGATAGATCCACTTGAGATAAGTCTTTCCACTGTCCATCTTTCCAGTAATCCTCAACCTTGGTTCCAAATCTTTCCTTGCATTGGTTCTGATATCTATTCCACTCAGGGTTTCCATTCAAAGGGGAATCCAGAAGCCAAGGGTCCTCCCAAAACTGAATAAGATTCCCTTTCCCCAACTTCCACTTTGTACCTTTGATAATTAAGTCTCTAGTCCTAGAGACATTTTTCCAAATATTGGAACCAATTGGGATGGTCTCCTCTTTGAGGAAACTTTGAAGATTCAGGCATTGGCTTTGGTATCTGTTGTCTCATATTTTTTTCCACTCTCCTTGATTTCTATATCCTCTCCAAATCTGCTTGGCCATGAGGTGATCATTTATGTCTCTTATTCTTCTAAGGCCAAGACCTCCTTTATTCTTAGATTTACAAACCTTCTCCCATGCAATTAAGTTCATTCTCTTCTTCTCTTCCACCCCTTTCCATAAGAAGGATCTCTGAATCTTTTCAATGGCCTCAGCATACTTAGCTGGAATCCTGAACAGACTGATGGCATAGAGGGGGATACTCTGTAGGGTGGATTTAAGCAGTCGGACCTTACCTGCTTGACTAAGGAGAGCTCCCTTCCATCCAAACATCTTTTTGTGGAATTTATCCACCAAGGCTCCCCAGAAGGTATCCAGGGGATCAAGGCCTAAGGGGAGCCCCAAGTAAGAAGTAGGCAGACTACCAATTTGGCCTCCCAGAATGTTACTAATTTTAATCCTCCTTCTCTCTGGGGTATTGATAAAATAAACAAAGCTTTTAGACCAATTAATTAGCTGACCAGTGGCCTCTCCATAGTTGTCCAAATCCTTTTTTAGTCTTCTAGAGTCCTTAATAGTGGCTTTTCCCATTATTATAGAGTCATCAACAAACTGTTGATGAGAGCATATTTGATCTGCCAAAGAAGGATTCAAACCGCAAAACTCCCTTTTCTCAACCAACTTACCAATACATCTCCCCAAGCATTCCGCCATGATGATGAAGATCACTAGAGATAGAGGATCCCCCTGCTTGAGACCTCTTGAGGCTTTAAAGAAAGGAGAGGGGGAGCCATTCGTTAAACAGAGAAAGATGCCGAAGAAACAAGTTGTCTGATAAGGCTGACACTTCAAAGACTAAAGCCAAAAGCAAAGAGAACATCCACCATAAAATCCCAATCCACTCTATCATAGGCTTTAGAGAGATCCAGTTTCAAAAGAAAACCTTCTTTTTTAGAGAAAGCTAGTGAGTGGATATTTTCATGAACAGAGATGATAGGATCCAAAATTTGTCTTCCTGGGACAAAACCACTTTGCTGAGGCGAAATGATGGAGGGCAACAACTTCAAAATTCTAGAGGTTAGGACCTTAGAGATAATCTTATAAAGAGAGCTGCATAGACTTATAGGTCTGAGAAGATCCATAGAGTCTGCCCCCATCTTTTTGGGAATGAGAGCAATAAAAGTACCATTAACTTCCTTTAATAGTTTCCTAGCACCAAAAAAATCTTTCACAGCTCTAGTGACATCTTCTCCTATAATATGCCAGTACATTTGGAAGAAAAACATGGGAAAGCCATCCGAACTTGGGGCTTTGTTGCCTTCAAAGGATTTGACAACTATCAAAATTTCTTCATGGGAAGGGATAGCCAACAGGTGATCATTTTGTTCCTCCCCCAAAATGGTAGGTATGTTGTCCAAAAGTTCCCTTTGTGCCTGTATTTCCAAATTCTGGTCCTTAGCAAGTAAATTAGAGAAAAAATCCATAGCAGCCTTACTCATGGAATCATCATCAACAACACATCTGCCATTCACTTTAATCTGAACAATTATATTCATGGCCTTATGTCTTAAGGTAGACATATGGAAGTATTTAGTGTTCTTATCCCCCTCCTTTAACCAGACATTCCTTGATCTTTGTTTCCAGTTGGTTTCCTCTTTAGCTATTATATCATGATATCTCATAAGAATAGCATCTTCAGTGTTTCTAGACATATTAGTGTAACCATTGATTTGTATCTCATCTTGGTTTTCCTTGAGCTCTAAGAGGGTTGTAGCTTTTGAGGTAAAGATGTTCCCAAAACAATCCTTATTCCACTTCTTAACATTATCTTTAACATTCTTCAGCTTTTTGACCACTTTGTACATGGCATTCCCTTCAATACTGACCTGCCACCATTCCTTAATCTTATTTTCCAGATCTGGGTGTCTGGTCCACATTTTTTCAAATCTATAAGGGAAATGTCTTCTTCTGTTCTTTACATCAGCCGTGAAGGTTATGGGATAATGATATGATCTAGCCCTTATGTGAGAGGATAATGAACAATCATGAAGATTATACCAATCTAAGGAAAGTAGAGCTCTATCGAGTCTAATCGGGATCAGATTCTCACCACTTCTTTTGTTGGTCCAGGTGTATTTGACTCCTTGCAATTCCAGATCATGAATTGCATTATTGTTTATGAAGTCCATCAAGTCCAGTCTGCTGTCCAGATTAGCTTGACTCCCTCCCTTTTTCTCATTTTCCTTCAGGGGAGTATTGAAATCTCCCATAATTATCCAACTATCCTCAGCAAACTTACTTCTCAACCCAGTTAGATATCTCCACATCTCACTTCTACCAGTCTTTGTGTTGGGGGCATAAATGTTAGTTAGAACCCAAGTTGTACAATTCTTAATGTGCTTAAATCTTATAGAAGCTAGATTGTTGTCCTGAATCAACACCTCTCCTTCTACATTGTTTTTGTTCTAGAAGGTAACAATTCCTCCCAATGCACCTTCTGAACTCCCTCCGTTGACTCCACCATTTTTGAAAATATTCAAACTTTCAACTTTATCTTTAACCATCTTAGTTTCTTGAATCAAAAAAATATCAGGGTTTTTATCTCTAATCATATTTTTAACTAAATTATGCTTGTGGGGACTATTAAGTCCCCTAATGTTCCAGGAGATGATTTTCATGGATTTTTGGAAATACATGCCTCAAAGATGGTTCTTTGGGTACCATCTGCTAAGTTCCTGCTTGTTTCCAAAGATCTTTTCTTGGCATTTGAGTGTCTTCTTGGAGAATTATGTTGTGCTCCCACATCACCAAGCCTGCTTCTGGTGTTTCTAGTCATCGTACTATTGACTAGGTTGTTGTTATTCTTTTTTGTTTTCTTGTTCCTTCTTTTATCCTCTGCTGCTTCTTCATCCTCCTGCTTTGTTTCATTCTTCCCCAGTGCCTTTTTTATGTCTTCTTTTTTCGTCTCCCCATTTTGGATCTTGTTCTTCCAAAAATGCCAGCTTTCCCTTTGCTGGGGTGGTTAGAGAAATTTTCGATAGCCCTTGGCCTAGAATGGTATCAAGTTGGGCCTCCTGGAACCAGTCTATTTCTTTATCTTGATCTTAAGATTTTGAAACAAGGTTAAAGTTATCTCCTTCCTCTTTGACTGAGGGTTTCATTTTTCCTTTATCTAGGACTAACTCTTTCTTATCCTCTTTCGGTTCTTCTTGCTGAGTGTTGTCTTTTTCTTTGTACTCTGAGTCCTCAACATTCTGCTCCATCATCTGAATCTTTAGTTCATTACCCACTTCGCTGGTAATTTCTTCCTCCACCCGTCCTATCTAAGACTGATTCTCCTGATTAAGATCATTGGATTCCAAGGCTTTTGGTGGCTTGTCTACTTTTTTCCAGACCTTAGTTTGGGGGAAGGGTTTATCCTCCATATTTGGACATTTTTTAGCCCAGTGTCCTACCTTTTTACAATGGAAATAGGCAAAGGGGATTTTTTCATAAACAATATTTTGCTTCCACTTCCCCAGTTTTGATTCTATCTCTATTTCCTCTGGCATGTTCATGTCAGGTCTGACTCCAACACAGATCCTAGCATAAATCAGTCTTCTTCTGGATGTCATGACCTAGACAATAGCGATGAGCTCCCCAAAGGTATTGGCAATTCCTGCAAAAATGTCTTCCTCCTAGAATTCTATTGGGAGCCCAGGGAGCTTGACCCACACTGGGACTTGGACCAAAAAATTCTTTCCTTTCACTACATTAGGGTACCACTTCTGGATGTACATAATGTATTTACCTATTGTCCAAGATCCACTACAAAGAATGTTTCTTCTATCCTCATCACAGGAAAAAGAGAAAGATAGACAACCTTTGTTCATTGCTACCACATCAACCTGACCTTTCAGGTTCCACTTTCTTTTGACAAATCCACAAACTATTTCTATATTAGGTCTTGACCCAAAAAAATTACCAATCAAAGTGTTTTCCATTCTGGCAATGTTTTGGTCTATGATTTGGTCTGGAAGAACGATAGAAAACTTGCCTTGAGACACATTCGAGGAGTTTTTAACAGGAGGCAATGAGGACTTACCTTTAGGCTTAACCCCAAACAGCGAGGACCACTTACGTGTTTGTCCATTGGGTCCCCCCTTCGAGTCCGTTGACGAGAAAACCTTTTCTGGGTGATCTTTTCCTTCCATCGTGTTCTCTAAGACACAAATCTCTTGCTGTCCTTGGGCTCCTACCGAGTTGCCATCTTCTATTTTTGAAGTTTGAACCTGCTCTTTCCTGCTCTCATCTGTTAACCGCTCATCACGTGGTGTTGGTCCTCCCCCTGGGTCCCCCAAAACCATGAGATCATCAGGGTCCTTTCCATCTGAACTCCCCCCATCTACAGGAATCTTTGTGTCTTCTGTCGCCTGCTATCCCGATGCTAATCCAGAACTCCCACTCAAATTTGAATACTTGATCCGACCGCCCTCCATTTCCTTCATTGTTAACTTGGCTTATTGTTTGTTATGAAATGACTTTATTGTTACTTTTAATGAAATGTGGAGAAACTAGTATAAAATGACTAAGGAGGCCATTGATGTTCATGGAAAATAAAAGGTGAAAGGAAAGAAGAAGGACAATAAGAAAGAAAATCCAAGATCCAAATCCCTAGGAGATCTAAGTCTCCTAGAAAGTCCAAGTTGAAGTATTCAAATTGTAGAAAAACTAGTAATTTTTGCAAGAAGTGTGTGAATGAGGAAAAAAGAAGAAGAATACCTCTAATTCTGCTTTTACAAACCATTTCAAGATGATAGTGAAGAATATTTTATAATCATGAAAACACATACATATGAGGATGTGTGGCTAATTCAATTTGGTGCATATTTCCATATAACCTCACATAGGGTTTGGTTTTCAAACTATGAAAAGTTTGACAATGTGAATGTGTAGTTGGGTGATGACTCTCAACAAAGTATTGTTGGTAGTGGAAGATTCAAGATCCAATTCCCTGATGGTGGAGTGAGGGGGATTGATGGTGTTCTACATATCTTGGGTTTGACACAAAACCTTCTTTTAATGACAAAATTGAATGATGTTGGCATGTAAGTTGTTTTCGAAAATGGAGCATGCAAGATGATGTGAGAAGCTATGGTGCTTGCCAAGGGTGTTTGAATAGAACTTTGTTTAAGATAGATTCATATATTGTTCAATGCGATAGTTCTTGTGACAAGTCAAAGAAAAGAGATTTAGATTATTCATCTTTACCATTGGAATCAATAGTGAAGAAATATGTTGTATTTACATTCAATATTCATGTTTTTTGGTTACCTAAGAGTAATCATTCTTTAGAGATGAAAATTCCAATGGAGAATGCAATTTTATGGCACCAAAGGCTTGACCATATTGGCGAGAAGGTTCCTAGAACCCTAAAAAATAAATACACCCTAAAGGGTCTTGATGATAGTGTAGACATTAAAAATTGTCCTATCCCTAGTCTAAACTAATTAAATAATTTTTATTATTTAATTAGATCAACCCCATCTTTCCGATTCAAATTTTATTTAAATTTCATTTTCCCTCTTCTTCCTTATTTCTTATTAATTAAATAATTTTAATTGTTTAATTAATTCATCTTCTTTTCTTCTATTTTCTAGAATTAAATAATTACTTTAAATTATTTGATTCATAAATTCCTTTATAATTAAATAAATGAGCATATTTATTTAATTATCCATCTTTGGTTAAAAATAAATAAGTTTTATTTATTTATTTTCCACTAGCCAATTTTCTCTTTTTCCTTATTTCTCACTAGTTAAACAATTTTAATTGTTTAATTAATTCATCTTCTTTCTAAATTATTAATTTCCTAAATTCTTTTTTAGTTAAATAAATGAGCATATTTATTTAATTATTCATCTTTGGTTGAAAATAAATAAATTTTATTTATTAATTTTCCACTTGTCAATTTTCACTTCTTCCATATTTTTCATTAATTAAATAATTTTAATTCTTTAATTAATTCCTTCTTTCTAAATTAATATATTCCTAAATTCTTTTATAATTAAATAAATGAATATATTTATTTAATTATCCATCTATAGAAAATAAATAAATTTTATTTATTCATTTTTCACTTGCTAATTTTCTCTCCACTTCCCATTTTCCACTTGCCACTTATTACTTTCTATTTTCTTCTCCACTTGCTAATTTTTTTCCAATTTTGTTGTATTGGTTGAAATAAATAAATTTTATTTTTATATTTTCCACTTACTAATTTCATTCTTCCACTTGCTAATTTTTTAGTCATTACTTATCACCTTCTATATTTCTTTATTCACTTTCTAATTTCCTCTTCATTTTCCACTCATCACTTTCTAATTTCCTCTTAGTTTCCAAATTCATCCATAATTAAATAAATGATTTTATTTATATAATTATTTGTCTTGGTTGAAAATAAATAAATTTCACTTATTTATTTTCCACTTACTAATTTCATTCTTCCACTTCCTAAATTTTCAATTATTACTTATCACCTTATATATTTATTTATTCACTTACTAATTTCTTCTTCATTTTCCACTCATCACTTTCTAATTTTCTCTCCATATTCCAAATTCCCCCATAGTTAAATAATTGAGTTTATTTATTTAACTATTTATCATGGTTGAAAATTTAAAAAAATGAAATTTATTTATTTTCCACTTACTAGTTTGTTCTTCATTTTCAACTCACCTCTTTCTAATTTCTTCTTCAATGCCACTCTTCACTTATTGATTCCACTCTTCATTTTCTCCACTTGTGGAAGGGCAACTTGAGCATGTACATTCCTCCATCAAATCTTTTCCATCTATTTTCTATCCAAAATATCATCCATCGATCGATACTTCGACTCTCTATAAATACCATCAATCATTCTTACATCATGAACCACAATGTTTGCATTGTAATTATCTTCAAATTCTTGTGCTTAATTACTAGTGCTTTGAACTCAAAAATATGAGAGCAACATAGTTAAAATCTTGCAAATAAGAAAACAAAGAGCAATGGAGAGAAGTGATCTTGATGCATGATAGGTATACTTTATTTGTTTTTCATTTTAGTTGTGTGCATTAATTTATTAATTCATTGTTATAATATGATTACCATGAATTTGAAGATTTATTTGTGGTTGATCTATTAACAATTTGTGTATATTTTCATGTTCGACATATTGTAATCTCAAGTTCATTTTTTGCAAACATAATGTTTATGGAAAGAAAAATTATACATTATGTTTTATTTCAATTCTCATAAATGATCTAGGGTTTTGGACTTAATTCATTCTAATGTGTTTGGTGTTGTTAATGCTCTTTCAATTGCTAAATTTGTGCATTTTGTATTATTTATTAATGACTATAGTAGAGGGAAATATTTTTATTTCTTCATAAGAAAAATTTAAGTATTTAGTTAGTTTAAGGAGTTTAGTCAAGGTGTAATTTATGTCTCATTTAATTACTTTACTTAAGTTGACTTAGGTTAATGCATTTCATAGTAATTTACATATGAGACACTTAGGGAATTGCATATCTAGAGAATATGATTGTAGGCGAAATTTCACCTTTGATGGGTGATCCACCTTTAGTGGAATTATCTAGTATTTTCTACTACCTACCCTTGCATCTCATTGGGCTACATGTCATGATTGTGTGCTCTCATTCCCTATACGCCTTTCCTTTATAAGCAGGCTCATGTACATTGTATGATTAGTCCAACTTATTGCACTATTGATAAGAATAAAGTTTATTATTGTCACATATTATTTCTCTCTTGTTCTTGTGCTTTCCATTGCCTCTAGATCTTGGGTTGCTATAGGAAAATTCTTACATGGTATCAAACCATTAGAGTACCATTGGTTTGCCATTTGAGATAAATTTGATGCAATTTGGGGTTTTGTATTTAGGAAATTTCTCACTAATACATTTGGCCTCAAATTTCGATGGAGGTTTCCGACGAACAAGGCTTTTTGTGATCAAATGTGATTTTTTTTAAAAATGCGTGATAACGTCAAAATGCTGATGACGATGCCGATGAAGTTTTTCGACAACACTCGTGTTAGTTGAAATTCTGATGACTAGAGGCATTATTAAAAAAAAAAGCATGGGTTCATTTGAAAACCACGCGTGACAGATTGAATTATCTCTCAACTTCGTTTGCCTCTACCAATTCCTTTGTTTCTTTTGCCTCTTCCAATGCCTATGCCTCTGCAAATCGGGTTCGATGTTTCCTTTGCCTCTGCCTCTTCCTCTGCCTCTACCTTGACAAATTGGGTTGTCTAGTAGGTAAAAACGAAGGATTGAATTAACTCATTTGGAGGGTATCGAACTATTGGAGATGGCGAAATTCCTTTATATTTTCGCATGTCGTTAAATTCCCGTGGAGTTGCAGGTTATGTGTTTGAATCATGTAAAGTTGGTTGCAGACAAGTTCATTTCAGAGTGTGTGTCTCATAAATTTGAGCTTGTCATCCTACCAGTATGTTCTCATTTATCTATTTTTCTTTACTTTCCTAATGCTGCAGTTCCTAGTAGTTCCTATTTATTGAAAAGTCTTACAATTAACGATTATGTTAGATAAAGGCTAAAAGCATTGTATAAAAATTTAAAAAAAAGTAAACCCTATTTACTATACCATAATCCATCTGCTTGCTTGCTTGTAAATGAATGTTTATAAAGTAGTGATTGTATGGATTAGAAATATAATTCCTTAATGAAACTTTCTTTGGAAACACTTGATTCAAATATATAAAATCAATAAAAGACTAGTGCCTTGATTCCTTATTGGTTTCATATCATTTCAAATGAAAAATCCTACGTTTAACCTTAGAGACAGTTTTAATAACTTGTTAATGTAACAAGACCATCATCTCAAAGGCTTCCATATGAATTGCAATTAAAATGTGACATCCAGTTAGTCTTATTGAATTTAACTTTACTTTGAAAGACCAATAAGACAATTCAAAATTTGCCAACCAATCCTTCAAATTGATATTCAAACTAAAAATTAATCTTAATTACAACAACATAAGATTGCACAATGAAACAATCTATGTAAATAGATTTATCCAAGAAACTGATCAATCCATTGAAAAGATAGATACCATCATGAGTGAGAAACACTTGAATATTTATATTGAAAACAAAATACATAAACCAGTTGATTTCAGTGCATATCCTCCATCAACTTGGTACTTCCAAACAATGAGTTAATAAGAAAATGCATAGAGACTGTCTTGATAAAAAAACTATAAACTTGTGATATTTGTCTCTCCTAAAAATTCCTCCACATATAGATGAGGATTCAGTTTGAAAAATGAAAGGGCATACCCTTTCATTAAACTAAAATTAATAAAAAACTAACTAGAAACTAACTACCTAAAAACTACCCTAACAAACTAAAACTATAAAATACAAAGTCACATCTTTAAACATCTTTTGATATCTATGGCTAGTCTCCAAGCATTTGATCACACTTATGAATGTGCTTCAAATATCCCTCTGATTTGTAGGTATCTGCATCGTAGATAATATCTCTGACCACAATCTCCAAAGTGATGAAGTTTTCCATCTGCTCGATTGTGTTTGCCATGTCAAGTACATCAGATCGGGCAATGTTAAGGGAAGCATTGAGAAGACTTTGGCACTCCATAATCCATTTATCTTTATCCTTAAACTATCCATTCTGATCTTCAATTTCTGGAAAACCATGTTGTACTATTTCCTTATATTCATTAAATTCATTTTGCAATTCTGTGTCAAAGTCTTCATGCTTTTTCAACAGCTTTTGTATTGCTTTAATGACTTCAGCATCTGTATTGGCCATTGTCTTATCATGCGACAGACTTCCTAGTCTGTTATGAATCTGCTTGTGAGATATTACATTATCCATATTATTTTGATAAACAACCCAGAAATCTTCAAGGAAATCCTGCAATTTTTCAAATCTCTTAGTCAATAAAACAAAGGTTCTGTCAACCCTCACACTCTGCATTTGCCTTTTCAACTTTTTATTTTCTAGTTGCACTTCCTCACATTTCTTTTTACATTGAGATCCATCATGGATTTGTGGCACAGGTTGTCCTCCTCTTTTTAGCAATTCTTCATATAATCCCTTGTATTGATCTCTTTCTTTGATCACTTTGACCAATTGTGCTTTATTAAATTTTGAAATATCAATACCCATATCAACAGTAACAATGGGATCTACTTCACCAACTTTCAATTTCATCATGTGACCAAAGGCTTTATCCACATCAATGATTTTTGGCCTCTTATTTGGAGGGTAAAGAGCCCATAAAAGAAAAGCCTCTTCATTCTGGTCAAATCTAGAGCTGACATACACATCATTTACCCCCTGAATATCCAATTTAAAATCCTTATTCTCAGAATGTAACATGCTATCAAAAATAAATGATCCACTCATGTCCCATCCTGGAAAGATGATGATGCCTGCTTCACTAAGAAGTTGTCTTCCCCTTTGAGGGGTTATAGTGGTTAATTCTAAACCGATTTCTTCCTTTAGTTTCCCCAACAATTCTGATTCTTTTTTAGAGGTTACATTTAGGATAGAGTCTCTCAGTTTTTTTCCTTTGAAATTATATAAAAAGGATTTAAATTCTTTTGGCTTAATAAAAACATCATCAGACACAAAGGTAGAATACTCATCATATCTTGCATCACTATGGATGTTTAGCCTAACAATAATTTTCTCTTGCAAGTCTATCTCTTCTGCTATGTCTAATGTTTGATGCCTAGATACCGCCTCAACTTCTTCGGACTCACCTTCACTCTCTTCTTCTTTAGTTTCCATTTCTTGCAATCTCTTTTTCTTTTCTTCCAATTTCTTGTTTAATTCATCAATGACCATCTGGGCCTCTTCCTCCTCCATGTTTCTAAACATGTCCTCTTCTTGCAAGTAAACATGAATATAATCTCCCAAATTTTGACTTTTCTTGCAATTGTGAATATATCCCCCAGGGTCATAATTGACCCCAGCAACATATTTGAACAAATTGTATTCTTCAATTAGTTTCCTATCAATCGCTTCATAAGCCTTTGTTGATACAATGGTAAAATCCCCAAAACTAAGAGTCCCAGGCAGGAAAGTCTGCTTATGCATACCTCCAAAATGTTTGGCATTCGAAACACTTAATTGTCTCACAATCTCCATATAAGCAATTATGTTTGGTACAAGTTTTGGCAACAGATATGGGGTTCCTTCGAAACCATAAATCCTGAAGAAAGTAAAATCCTTTTGAACAAACCAATTGCCCCATTTGTGATTGACAATATCTCTTTCATAAAAAATAACAGGTCTAAGAAACCTTTTAACTTCAGTGGAAATAGATCCTTCACACGGGACACCATACATCTGGTATAATGGCTTTACTATTAGCTCTTCAAACTTGTTGTAGTTTGATTTCACATATCATGAATCCCAAACTGATGTCCACATCTATACTAGTTGTTCTTTACCTGCTCTGTCCACTATGTTCAATTTTAAATTCATTGGCCACATACCCCTAAATTTTCTCTTAAAATAAAATCAAATGCATTAACAACGAGTAAAACTTGAAAGTGGGCTCCCTATTATCTCTAAGGCTCAAGAAACCTTCATGTAATTTTTCTACAACATAAGTAGCATAATCAAAGGGTCTTGGCTCATACATTTGTACATTTGTTGCTAACACCAGTGGCCCAATATTAGCTACATCAGGGACCTCTATACCTCCAACTTGTCTGCATGACATATAGGTGTACTATAAGTAGTGTCTGAAAATGTCCATGTTGAATGGGGGACCATCCTCTTCAGTTAGAATGCCCTTATGAACCATGTGGAAAGCTAAGTTCCACCTTTATAAGTAGTATCCATTTTAATAAATTCATCCTCTAGTTCTCCAAAGGACAAGGGTACATCAGGGTTAGGGTATAAGCTAAAAACTTCATCTATGGTGGCACAACTAAATCTGATAAACACTTTGCTAGTTGGAAATTGAGTGCATCTCTTCATAGAATTGTAATTTTTGACCAAGACTTCCATCAATCTGATATTTACGAAAACATTTGGAACAACTACTTTACTTAAGTTGGTTATCCACGGGTTACAAATTGACACTTCTCTGTCCTTTCTCAAAAAATGAAACAGGAAGAGTTCATAACCTCTCACCTTTGTCCACACATCTCCAACCCCTTTAAACCTATCCTCAAGCTGGTCTTTTTCGGGCAAATGTTGTTTTGACCTCCTTGATTTTGGGCTTGGGGACTACAATCAATCAATGTTTTCTTGATTCATTTTCCGTGCAGGAGGGACTTCCACTGTTTTGGATTTTTTAGACATGGATTCATAGCCATTAGCACTCCTCTTTCTTCTTGATGAACTTGCAGCCTCCATGATGCGTGATGAATTGTGAGCAATGATTATCACCTTGTGTGTTTTTTACTAAGATGCAACCTGCATTTGGTTCTTAATTTTCCTTGTGTGATCCATCAATCTACTCAATTACATGCATTAAATATATGTTTCTTTGGTTTCAGTTTTGAAATGTATCTGTAATGGCTCATTGGTATATAATTTCCTAAGAAATTACTCCCTTGGTGCCATCGACAATATTTCATTCCTTAAGTCGCTTTGTTTTTTATCAGTGTGTGTCTTCCCAATCCCTCCATCGGGTATCAGCATAACCTTGAACAATCTCTATCGATAGTTACTTTTTCCTCGATGAATCTCCTACTCTATTATTTCCATCGGGCGTCAGGGATAGCTTGAAATGTTACACCCCTATCTCTTTAAGTTGTACCGGTGACTAAGGCTTCTCTCCCTATTGGTGTAAGTCTTACTGATAGCCTTATCGGCTATTGATAAGATAGCAATTTGCATGTTCCGATAGCGAAAGTCACGTCAATGATACTTTAGTAATGACTCAGTCGATGTATATCCTCCCGATGTGTCTATTGGGTATTGGGATAACTCATGTCTCCTTTTAGCGATATTTAATCACTTCCCAATGACCTTTGGATTTGCTAGGGTGCTTTCTTTAGCGTAGGCTACACCAATGGTTTGATTTGCAGACTTGTGGAGTTGTAATGGACTTCTTCCATTTCTCTTCCACTTCTAGACATCCATACTTAAAGATATCCATACTCTCTTATTTCTTAAAGAAAATGGAGAACTAAATGGTACTAAGATTAAGAAGCTACATACTCATCATGAGTAATGAGAAATAAACAAGCTTGTCAAGCTTGAAATCAATGTGTAAGGCTAACTGTGCCATTTTGTCAAAAGTTGTCAAATAGTCCTATTCAGGTCCCGATTATTCAAATAATGTAAATGTACCCATGAAAGGGTAATAAAAGTTTAATATGTTGTTTTTAGTCCATTCTAAGGTGTTCAAAGTATCTAAGTAATTTTTAGTGGTCATTCATGTCAAAAGGCAAAAGTTGTAATGCAACAATGCATAAAATGTTGTCAAATTGTACATTTCGGTCTTAGGGGCATTGGAACAGATATAGAACCACGAGAGGCTATTAAATCCATCATTTATAAGGATTAACTGTAAAACTTCCATGTATTTGTTTGTTGGATAAATAGGAAGGAAGTGTATTTCTATAAAGTATGTATTGGAAAATGTTTTTGGTGAAGATTCAATGAGAAAATTGATATTTTGTTCAATACTTTTAACTATTGTTTTTGACAATCATGATTATTTGTTGCTTTAGATGTTTTTCCTAATAAGATTTGGATTGAATCCAGCCCCTAATAACATATTTTAGGTTGTAGAATGAAGATTTATCTTTAATTCAAGACAGGTTTGAAGGTCATCCATGGATTATAAAGAAAGTTCTAATGGTTTTTGTCAAAATTGTCATAAAACCCTTATTGACAAGGTTGCAACAAAAGAATTGATTATAACTCTTAATGTAACCGCTCAAGTTTCTTCATATTTTGGATTCTAATAGTCAATTCAATTATCTTTTAGATGAAGTTGGTTTCATGTTGACTTATTCATAAATTCATCATTCCTAAGTTGATTATATTAGATGACACAATAAAAAGGTTTCTCTTTTTTTTAAACTCATATTTTTTATCAACTTGCCAAAATCAAGCTTCTTTTTTAGCCAAGAAAACTATCTAAATAAAATAGTCTTCATAATTGAAGAGAGTCTAAGTTTAAGTAACATTTCAACTTCTATATAACTAGTTCTAAGAATACATCCATACTTGTGATATCCTTTTGTGTAGTTTGTGAAGGTTATGCACCGAAGTTTCGATAGCCCAACTTTTTTGCTTGGGAAGAAAGACCATGTTAGAAAATATCAGTGAAGAACAAAATAAGGAGACAATTGCTATATTCTGGTCTAACTTGAAAAGAAAAGGTGATGGAAAATGTTATTGTCCCTACAAAATTTGTAAGGGCTTAAAGACTAGAAGACTTCTAATCAAAATAGCTTAGAAACATTGTAGGTAGCATGGTCACATTGAAGGGGGACATGATTATCATCCATTTGTAAGCTATTCATTATATCATTTTAACAATTTATATACATAAGAAATCACTTCATGATGAGATCATGATCATGGTTTATTTATATTGATCATTTTTATATAGGTCGAGCTCCCCAGGGCACATGATATGAACCAACACAGCCCGAAGAATATGTTTTTCGAAGTGGAGGAACATGGAGGTGTGAATATAAAAGTTGAATATAATGATCCCATGGAAGATGACGATCATGCGCCAAAAAAATCAATTGAAGATGATGGTACAAATACATTGATCCATGACACATTTAGTGCTGGCGCAGATGATCATGATGATCAAGATGACTTTGATGTTGTTCATGATTTACCTATACTTGAGAAGGCATACGAGCCCCTTTATGAAGGCTCCCAAACAACTCTTCTCTTTGTTGTATTGTTGTTGGTGAACTTCAAGGTTATGAATGGTTTATCCAACATAACAATCTCACGTATGTTAATGTATGTCGTATATGTCATTATAGTTAATAAAGGGTGAATCATGTACCATTAATATTCTTTATATTAGCAAATTAATATTCTGTAGATTGATAGGTGATTTTTTGTTACCACCATCAAATATTCTACCTCGCTCATATCGAGAATTATCTTCCATTCTGAAAGATATTGGAATGGAGTATCAAGAAATAGATGTTTGTCCCAATGATCATATTATATATCATAAACAACATGAATTTGCAACAGAATGCCCTGAATGTCATATCAGTAGATATCGAACATATCAAATAACAAAAAAGGTGCCTCGCAAGGTTCTTCGTTATATTCCCATTATTCCACATATGCAATGATTATTCAGGTGCACTAGCTTGGCATAATTTATGGATTACCATGCACGCAATAGAAGTCGAGATGACATTATTTGAATGCCTGTGGATGGTTCAACATTTATCGACATGGAGGAAAATTGGCCGCATTTTAAAGAAGAACCTCATAATATCAAGCTTTCATTGGCAACAGACGGTGTCAATCCATTTGGAGAGATGAGATCTGTTTACTCAGTGTGGCTAGTTTTTATTATCAACAATAACATTCCTCCATGGATGTCAATAAAGAGGGAGTACATAATGTTGGTGATGATTATTCCATGTATTTTATCATTTAATTGTCATATACATTTAATTGTCAATATTGCAGTAAAATGGTCATAATAATTATGTAATACTTTTGTTCGTTCAACTAGGTAAGTACCAAGTTAAAGATATGAATGTGTATATTGAGCCTCTTATCGACGAGTTCTTGGAGTTATGGAATGGTGTCACTATGTATGAGATGTCTAGACCAATAGGGCAAAGATAATTTAAATTCCATGCAATGCTTGTATGGACATGATGCCCCAGGGCTAACACATTTTTGTGGTATGTTACAGTGTTCAAGTTGTGCATTATAATTATAATTATAAAAATTAACATATTTAATCCAATAATACATTATCTTGTAGGTCTTCAAACAAAGGGAAAATTTGCATGTCCAATTTGTGGTCCAAAGATGAAATCCCGTCATTAAAAAAGTTTAGGAAAGAAGGTGTTTGATGAGTATAGGCACTTCCTCCACAGAAATCATAAGTATCGAAATACTGAAAAACATCTTTTCAATGGGAAAGAAGAGACTACATCAAATCCATGAAGAATGATACCTTGCCTATGGAAGTTGGAATATAATAGAATTAATCATCAAGGTAATGTCATTCCATCTAATGGTTTATTTTTGGAATTTATATTTTTCTATTGTGTTTTGTTTACTGATGATGTAATTGATGATCGTGAAGGTCGTCAAGGCATTAATGACCACCTTCCAAAGGGACTAAAAAGTTATCCGAGACAATTTAGTAGGTTGGCCTACTATGAGCAACTACAAATTGTGCATTTGTTTGATACTATGTATATTGGAAATAATATAACAGAGACATTATGGAAAATATTGGAGAGGAGGCATGACAAAGAAAAAATTATCAAAATTTGTAGTGACATTTAGGAATCCAATCATGTAATGAAAAATGTCATTCAATCAAATAGCAACAGAGACTAGATTAATATAAGTTCTCTTCCTTGGTTATTAACGAACTAGCAAAGCAAGGCTATAAAAGAAGTCATACAAAAAATTCGATTTCCCACAAGATTTGTAGTGAACATAAACAATCGCAAATCAAAGAAAAGTGAATTTGGGCCAGAGATGAAAATACATGATTGGCATAAGTTCATTAAGGTAATTAATGTTCTTGTGTATTTACTAAATATTTGTATACTACACATGTACTTTTCATTGTATTATGTTAGAAAACAATGAAAAGATCATTTGATAATTGTTGTAGTACGTTCTACCTCTATCTCTCCTAGACAACTTCGATAATAATCTCAAGCAAGTCATATATGATCTTGGAAAATACATGAGGTAAGTAGTGATCTTTGTTCAATTTTTTTTATAGATAATATATTTGCGATTTGTTTTACTTTTTATGTAATATATTGTATATTATTTTGTAAAGTCTCATTTA